>NW_028114162.1:0-1000 GCF_964289735.1 Phaethon aethereus | reverse complement strand
CCCAGGGCCCCCCCCAAACCCCCTTGTCCCCCCCCCAAACCCCCCATCCCACTCCCCAGGGCCCCCCCAAACCCCCTTGTCCCCCCCCCAACCCCCTTATCCCCCCCCCCAAACCCCCCTATCCCACCCCCCAGGGCCGCCCCCATCCCCAGGGCCCCCCCAAACCCCCTTGTCCCCCCCCCAACCCCCTTATCCCCCCCCCCAAACCCCCCATCCCACCCCCCAGGGCCCCCCCCATCCCCAGGGCCCCCCCCAAACCCCCTTGTCCCCCCCCCAACCCCCTTATCCCACCCCCCAGGGCCCCCCCCATCCCCAGGGCCCCCCCAAACCCCCCTTGTTCCCCCCCATAACCCCCTCGCCCCCCCCCCCAGAAAGCCAAGAAGAAGCCCCTGGAGGTGGTGGCGGCGGCAGGGGAGGGTCCCGCGCCCCCCGGGCCCCGCCTGCGGGTGCTGAAGCTGGAGGAGCCCCCGGCCCGGCAGGGAGGGGAGCGGCTGCAGGACGTGGCGGCCTTGGTGGAGCGGCTGCGGGCCCAGGGGCGCATCTAGGGCAGCCCCCCGCGGTTCGGAGGGACCCCGGGGAGGGGTTTGGGGGGTACCTGGGACTTCCGGGGAGCCGCCGAGGGGGGTTTGGGGGGCGCCCGGGGGTTTTGGGGGGCGCCCGGGGGTCGCGAAAGGGCCCCCCCCCCCCTTTCCTCAGCCACCGGCCGCCATTTTGTCTCCCCAATAAAAGGCGAAGCCGGTTCCTGACATGGCGGCGCTGCGTGGGCGGGGCTTGAGGGGGCGGGGTCAGGAGGGGCGGGGCGGGGTGAGGACACGCCCACTCGTGGGAGGCTTTTTAATGGGGGTGGGGGGTACTGGGAACCAGTATAAACCAGTTTGGCCCTGAGGGGTCCTGGTATGACCCAGTTTGGTCCCAGTTTGGTCCCAGTATGACCCAGTTTGGTCCCAGTTTGGTCCCAGTGCGACCCAGTTTGGCCCTGGAATGGGATGAGAGGCTCCCA
>NW_028114163.1:0-41894 GCF_964289735.1 Phaethon aethereus | reverse complement strand
ATGCCAGTTTTTTCCCCCTTATTATATATGTTATCACGGAATCACTAACACCTTTGCTGACTGGCTTGGCCTTGGCCAGCAGTGGGTCCATCTTAGAGCTGGCTGGCACAGACACACATTTTGGGAAAGGCCCTTCTCGCAGGCCCTCTCTCCGCAGGCCCAGTGTCCTGGCTGGCTGAGCAGGGGCTGCGGGGGTCAGCGGGCGCAGGGCGTCTCTGTGAGGAGAGGCCCGGCCTGCCCCTGCTGCCCGGCAACAGCCACACCATTGGCCACGGCTGAGCCAATCAGGGGAGTCGGTGTTGGCCTGTCACAGCCAGACTGGGAAGGGGGGGCTGATGGGCCTGAGGAGAAATGGATGAGAGATGGGCTGGGGGCAGCCAGGGCGAAGGGGGACCAGGGATGGGGATGAGGATAGGGATAGGGATAGGGATGGGGATGGGGATAGGGATAGGGATAGGGATGGGGATATGTTGTATTCAGTTGATCCTTACTTGCTGGCTGGGTAGGGAAACTGTACATTAATTTATTCGTTTGTGTATAGGCAGGGCATTGATAATGTTCCTGTGTAGGTACCAGGTATGTGGATGGCTGGTTTTCTGCATATTTGTGACTGAACTTTCATGTTTGTTTTTTTTTTTAATAAGGAAAATCTTGGTATGTACTCCCAAGGATGAAAGAAATGCGAAGAACTGACGAAGAAAGAGGTGCCAGTCAGGACGGAGTGCAGGTTAGTGCTGGTTTTAAATGTTCTCAACTGTGTTCTAGCCAAAAGCCCTGTCTGAAACAACTGAAATGAGCTGAAGCCCTGGGTAATTTTCATCCCTGCACAGTCCTGTATCGCTACAGACATTATGAGCCGTAATCATGAACTCTGGGCCTCTGCTGTAGTGAGGTCAAAGCAGGTATTCAGGAAGAAAAGGAGGGGTTCTCCAAAACGCTTGTGAGAGAGAAGGCAACAGCTGTCTGCAGACAGGTAGGTATATGAAGAAAGGGGCAGTGTCACTCAGCACGGGGAACAGTGATGTGCGTAGAGCCGTAGCGTGACAGCTTTGATGGCCTTGAGCAGCACAGCAGGAATTTTCAGCAGCAAGGCCGGGTGTGAACAGCTCCTGCCAAGCGTGGAGATGGGCAGGGGAGAGGACAGTGCTGCTCCTGTTGGTGTGTAGCAGGGGACAGTCGGTGGAAGCTGCTCTCAGGACACATAATTAAGCGCTGTCATCTTGATACTGAAACAAAGGCATGAGACAATGAAAAGGTTTTTAACATGCATAATCAATCAAATGTGACTTTCCATAGAATTTTCTCCTCTAAGGATTGTGTAAGATAAGTGTACCGTGGAAGACTTGTTTTATCCTGTGGTTAATCTTCACCACACGACTGACAAGAACCAGCACAAGGTTGAGATAAGGAAAAGACAGTTGGAAGGGACCAGTGAGAAAACAGTTCATCTAAAGGACAGATGAGTTAAGAGGGCTAAGTTCCCTAAATGACCACCAGAGACCACCAGGAGACCACCGACTCATTTAACAGCGCATGCGTTAAGGACACTTGAATATTTGAATCGTTTCCCGGAAAACTTATGACTATGCAAATGATCATAATGAATATGAATGTGTGTACTCTATATAGTTCGGATGCTGGTAACACGAGTCACGCATGTGAGGTGGAGATATCCCCCATGCATCCGGCGCTGTAATAAAGATGTCGACTTAATAACTCTTTGATGCTATTAAGTTTTAATTTCTTAAGTTTGGATTTCTTTAAATCATTTGGCGACCCAGATTGGACATCCTGTGTTCGGCTGCGGGACTCTCTTGGGTACCCCCGGAGATGTTTTCCAGAGACACTCCCGTTCTCAGTCCGATCACTTTGGAAACAAAGACCCTCTGGTAAGAAGACATCTTTAAATCTTGAAGAAGATGATTGATCGCATTGGGGACTGTCCGTAAGACATGAAGCAATTCGCGCAGGTCGGCATATACCAGGTGGCTAGCAACCTTACAGGTATACACTTGGGGGACTTCTGTCCCATTTGGCAGGGGATTAAAATCCCCATTTGGAGGAGCTGCATCCCCTTTTGGTAGGGGATTAAATCCCCCATTTGGAGGGGCTGCGTCCCCGTTGGGAGATCTGGTTACCTGTTATCTGACTTTTGGCTAATGCATTTCGCGTATTGATTATTGGTTTGTCATTTATCGGATTTTGGTTATTAACAGCAAAATTTGCATCAGATATGGGAGCATCACAGAGTAGCCGAATTCTAAAGAAAAGTCCATTGGGATGTGTTTTACAGCACTGGAAAGATCTGGGGGGAGTGCTGGGAAGTGTCACTGGAAAAACTTTAATTAAGTATTGTAATCAGTGGTGGCCTCTCTCTAAATTATGTGATGGAGAAAAATGGCCCTTTGACGGGACATTAATACATTATTACAGCTAATGTTGTTCCTTCGGAGAGAGGGAAAATGGGATGAAGTGGTTTATGCAGATATGTTTTTCACTCTGCAAAATCACCCTGAATGGCAGAAAGATTGTGGAATCAATTTAGCACCCCAGGACCCTATGGTCCTGGTGATAGAAAAAGACAAAAATAAGCAAAATGGGAAGCAAAAAGATGTTGCTCGGCTTGTAGCATTGGACAAAGATGTTTAAAGGTTGGTTCACAGAATGAGAGATTAGAGGATTGTTTGACCCTGATTGGGAGGATGTGGATGCAATGTTGGTAGAGAAATTGCTGGAGACTGCTTGGCAAGTGTATCGGAATATAGAGAGAGTCAGAAAGAGAGAGAGAGGAATGGGCAAAACAATTGCCAGTGCTACAGCGGCTGCTTTGCGCACCGCAGGGGGCCAGGTAATCTCTCGGATCCCACCAGGAAACAACACGAATGGGAGGAGAGGAGCCATGAGAAGTAGCGTAACTGCCCCATGTCGGGGAAATCAACCCCTCCCAACAGATCAGTGTGCTTATTGTAAGCAAAGGGACTTCTTAGAACAATTGAATGCTGAAATAGGATTTAGAGATGGAGAAATTGAATTTAAAATACCAGACAAGAACCACATTGAAATTTTAAGTTTGCCTCTTACTGACCCCCAAACTGGGAGGAGGAAACTATACAAGAAATAAAAGGCCAGGTATAACCGGGAGTATGGGCCTCGGGAATACCTGGAAAGGTTAGAAATGCAGAATTGGTTGTTGTTAAACTCAAAAGAGGGAGCACGACCTGTTAGGGAAAAGCAATATCCCCTAAAAGGGGAAGATAGGGAAGGAATAAAAGGGATAATAAGTGACTTTTTACAGTTCAGGTTATTGGTACAATGTGAATCTGAATATAATACTCCTATCTTGCCGGGGGGGGGGGGGGGAAAGCAGACAGACAGGAAACGTTACCATTTAGTGCAAGATTTAAGAGACATAAATAATGTAGCTGAGGACTTACATCCTGTGGTGGCGAATCCATATACGCTACTGACTAGGTTAAAAGAAACTCAAAACTGATTTACCGTTTTGGATCTAAAGGATGCCTTTTTCTGTTTACCGCTTGCCAAAGAGAGCCAGAAAATTTTTGCATTTGAATGGGAGGATCCTGATACTGGGAGAAGAACCCAGTTAACTTGGTCAGTGTTACCGCAAGGGTTCAAAAATAGCCCGACAATTTTTGGGAACCAATTAGCTCGGGAGCTTGAAGGATGGAATCCACCATCTCCAAATGGGACATTGTTAAAATAGGTAGATGATTTATTAGTTGCTACGACAACTAAAGCTGAATTTCCTGCGACTGGGCAGTTACAGAATATCTCAGCAGAAAGCCCAGTTGATCCAGACACAGGTAACCTACCTTGGATACAGGATTTCAAAAGGACAACGAGCACTAGGGACAGAATGAAAGGAAGACGTCCGCCGGACACCAAAGCCAACGGCAATAAAAGAATTGTGGACCTTCCTCGAGAGGACAGGTTGGTGCAGATTACGGATTTATAGTTACTGGATATTGGTGAAACTCTTGTATGATTTGTTGAAAGGAAGCCCTTCACTGTTAGCTTGGACTGGAGAAGCAAAAAGAGCCTTTAAACTATTAAAAGCTGAAGTAATGAGAGCACCAGCCCTCAGACTTCCTGATGTGTCCAAACCATTTTGGCTCTTTTCACATGAAAAACAAGGCATTGCTCTGGGCATATTGGCAGAGCGATCGGGACCATACAAGCGGGCAGTTGCATACTTCTCTGAACAGTTAGGTGAAGTAAGCAAAGGTTGGCGCAGTTGTTTGAGAGCCGCAGCAGTGGTAGTGCTTAACATTGAAGAAGCCCGCAAATTGACCGTGAGCCAGAAGATAACCGTGTTGGTGTCACACACAGTTTCAGCAGTGCTGGAACAGGAGGCAGCACATGGGTTATCACCCTCCCGGTTCCTGAAATATCAGGCCCTTTTAGCTGAACAGGATGATGTCAATATAGTAACAACTAACGTTGTGAATCCAGCGTCTTTTCTCAGTGGCGAAGTCACCGAACCAGTGGTCCATGACTGTCTGGAGACAATGGTTTACTGCAGTCGACCTGACTTAAAGGAAGAACCGCTGGAGGACGCGGAAGATAACCTGTTCACCGATGGAAGCAGTTTTGTGAAGCATGGTCTTCATAAGTCTGGTTACGCAGTAACCACTACTCGTAAGGTAATTGGAGATAATCCCTTACCTGCAGGAACATCGGCTCAAAAGGCGGAAATTGTTGCCTTAATCCGAGCACTGGAATCTTCTAAAGGGGAAAGGGTCACCATATGGACAGACTCCAAATATGCCTTTGGAGTGGTACATGCTCATGGAGCTACTTGGAAAGAAAGAGGGCTGCTGACTGCTCAAGGAAAGCGAGTGAAATACACTAAAGAGATCTTACAATTGCTGAATGCCATGCAACTACCGAAGAAAGTTGCAGTTATGCATTGTAAAGGACACTAAAAGCATAAGACTGATCCAGACATTGGGAACAAATTGGCAGACTATGAGGCTAAGCTGGCAGCGGAACGGACAGAAATTGTAAAAACTTTTTCTTTGATCCCAGGCAGAAAATTCAGCATAATAGAGAATGAAAAATTAGACTATTCTAAAGAAGATAAAATTATGATAACTGATCTAGGAGGAAGGAAAGATCAACAAACAGGAATATATCCAATGCCAGATGGTAGAATAATAGTGCCTTATAACAGCTTATGGAAACTCCTACGGGAAGAACATAATAAAGCTCATTGGGGAGCAGATGCATTGTATAAATATTTAAATCAAAAAATCGTGAGTTGAAATTTATATACTACCATGAAACAAGTCACCCAGAGGTGTGAAACGTGTGAAAAACAATCCGAATACCGCACATAAGATACAAATTGGAGTACTGGAAAGGGAAATGTGCCCAGACAACAATGGCAAATGGACTTTTCTGAACTCCCAAGAAGAGGGGGGTTTCGGTATTTGTTAGTATCAACAGATACCTTTTGAGGCTGGCCACAAGCTTTCCCCTAAATGAGATTATTCCTAAATTTGGAGTACCAGCAGTAAAATCTTCTGACAGGAGTACTCATTTTTGTGCGCAGATAGTGCAACAAGTTAGTAAGTTTTTCGGGATTGACTGGCAACTACATACTCCATACCGACCACAGGCAAGTGGGCAAGTTGAGAAAATGAATCTCTTAATTAAACAACAGCTAGCTAAAATTAGTCAAGAAGCAAATCTACATTGGTACCAAGCGCTCCCACTAGCCCTATTACGAATCAAGGTAAAACCGAGAACTAAAGAGAATTTAAGTCCATTTGAAATTTTGTTTGGGAGGCCGTACCAATACCAATCTCTCACCCAGTTAGGCGAAAATAATCTACAGAAGTATATAATAATATTAGGAAGACAACTTAATGAGGTAAACAAGAGAGTTTTAGGAACCAGATCTAGAGGTCTGGAATCTCCTATTCACCCTTTTAAGCTGGGAGACTGGGTTTGCGTTAAGGCTTTTCCAGGTGAACCCTTGGAAGAGAAGTGGAACAGACCCTTCCAGGTGCTGCTAACAACCTTCACTGCTCTCAAGATTAAAGAGCAATTGGCGTGGATTCACTACTGAAGGATCAAGAAGGCTTCCCCTCCATGGGTGATAGGACAACAGGACTCTCTGAAGCTAAAGATAAAACGACAAAATGTATAAATACGTTGTGTTTATTGGAAATTTGATAACCATGAGTCCAATTTGTGAAATGATTTACTGGGGTCAGAATACACATCTGACACTGTCCCAGAGTGTTACCCAAATTCTAAGCAAGAGTGATTGTTGGATGTGTACTGAAATGCCTAGAGAATTCTAGACAGACACTTCCTCTAATAGGCGTTCCAGTTCCAGTTAACATCCCTCTATTTAATAACCCCCACTATGGGGTATGTCATGATAAGAGTACTTGGTGGACAAACCTTTTAAAAAAAAAAAAAAAGGGAACAGGTTGAATTATCGGTCTCTATTACAAATCTTGATTCCAATTCTTCTGTTTGTATATATGGTCCAGGAAACGATTCCATCTCCTCGTACGATTTAAAGTCAGGAGACGATGGATGTGGTGATTATACATCTAAAGGAACCACAGGTTCATAGGCTGTTTTCCTGGTCATAACAGAACGGCTTCATACTGGAGACCAGCAACACCCCATGTACCTAATTTTCCCGGACCGCCGGTTCCTGAAGGAACAGGATGGTTTTGACTATGTAATGATACAGCTAGGGAAATTCTACCTCTAGACCGGCAAGGAACATGTACTTTAGGGGCCTTGGTTCCTAATATGACCATAGTAGATAAATTACATCAACAAAAAGGATGGATCAGAACTTTTCTAAGGAGAACGCCCAGGAGTCACAATGCAATTGCAGACAGACCCACGAAATTTCATGGTTTTGTAAGATGGTTCCTCCCCTGGCTTGGCGTGAGTGAACTGGAAAAGACTTTAGTGAACATTTCAGCAAGAACAGAAATAATAGAGAAGAGGGCAATAAAAGCAATTCAAGCCCTTCAGAAAGAGGTTTCCAGAGGTTTGATACGTCAAAACCGAATGGCATTTAGATTTATTATTAGCTTCACAGGGAGGTGTTTGTGCCATCATAAACACTAGCTGTTGTATGTATGTCGATCAAAGCGGTCGAATATCAACAGACTTAGAAGAGATTTGGAAACAGACTAAGGTGTTGCAGAGAGTGGCTTTAGACAACACCTCTTGGCGATGTGGAGAAGTTTGGAACAAATTAACCTCTTGGTTAACAAATTTCAAATGGATCAAAGAGCTATTTGTACTCATATTAGTTGGTGGCTTGTTTGTTTTAGGTACTACTTGTATAATTCGGTGTTCCATATGGTGTTGTCAGAAGAATGTAGACGATTATGTTATCTGGAGAAAGAATAAGATAAATGTGTGAATATTCATGTCTTTAAGGTAGATAAAGGATGAACTTTTGTCTCAACACACGCGTGTTAGGAGGAGATATCGCCCATGCGTCCGGCGCTGCAATAAAAGATGTCTGCTTAATAACACCTTGATGTTACCGAGTTTAAATTTCTCTGAATTTTTGCATCAATGTGCCTGTTGTGTCACATGTGCCTGAAGAGGTGATAGGGCAGGAGATGGCCCCTGGCTTGAGCAGCTGCTTGTGATATCACTTGCGATGCCTTAGGTGTTCTGGCAGGAGTATGCAGCTGGTTTGTGTGGGTTTTTTGATTTCAAATATGCCTGAGTAGTTATAGTGCAGGAGCAAGCCCCTGGCTTGTGCAGGCACTTGTGATGTCAGATGTGCCTGAGTAGGTGGTAGGGCAGGAGCAGGCGCCTGGCATGTGCAAGTGCTTTTAAGGTCATAAGTGCCTGAGAAGGATTTAGCGGAGGAGCAGGTGCTTGTAATGTCTCATGATCCCACGCAGGTGATGGGTCAGGAGCAATCCCCTGGTTTGTGCAGCTGCTTGTGAGGTCACAGGTGGACAAGGAGTTGACTGGATATGAATGGACACCTGGTTTTGGTAGGTGCTTGTGCTGTCATGCAATCACAAGTAGGTGATGGGGGGGGCGAGGAATCTGGCTTCTGCAGCTGCTTGTGTTGTCACTGATGACTGAATAGCCGACAGGCTACGACAGATTTGATGGGAACATGCTGGATAGAGGTTATAGCTGTTTTTGCTGTTTAGCTATTAATTGGCAGGCTCCTGTGCTTGCCGTGGGTTTGCTTTCTGTACTGTCTATTAGAGTCTAGTGCTCATTAGTGGCTGTTGATTGCTTTCACCATCTTGCTTATCACCATCTTGCTTATCACCTTACTCTGCTGAGCCTGGGAACATGCTGATAACAGCCATGGCGATGCGCCTGGGCTGGCAGATGGCCTGGGCATTGCTGCTGTGTCTGTGCTGCTGTACTGGACAGGCTGGAACTCCAGGGTGAACGCGAGTCGAAGGGGCTGTGGCCTGTGGATGAGTCCACACGGGAGCAGGACACCCCGAAGCATCTGTGGCTGTGGATAAGCCCGTGCCAGAGCAGGTATATCTCAAAGCATCTGTGGCCACGGTTATGTCTGTGCCGCCGCAAGTACACCTCTGAAGGGATTGTGGCACAAGGGTAAGTCCACGCTGCAGCAGGTACAACTCAAAGCATAAGTGGTTATGCATGAGGTCATGCTGGAGCACCTCAAAGCGTGTGGCCATGGATAAGCCCTGACAGTGCAGGTACACCCCTGGTGGAACTGGAACCATGGGTAAGGCCATGCTGGAGCAGGTATATCTCTGAAGTCATTGTGGCCCATGGAGGAGGCCATTTTGGAGCAGGTGCACCTCGAAGTGACTGTGACTGTGGGTACGTCTATGCCGCAGCAGATATACCCCTGGAGAGACTGTGGCTCATAGAAGGGACTGCAGATGGTGGAGAAGTGCAAGCCGGAGCAGGGGCAAGGGGAGTTGTTCGTTGCAGTGTTAAACCCGATGGTCCGGTCCAAAGAGAGAGTGGAGACTGTACTGGAAATACCTTTAAATTGTTGTAACCCGGGATTTGAGTTGCACGTTATGGGAATTACCATAGCAGGAACCCCTTGTTGCTAGCCAGGCTAGGAGGAAGGGGAGGAGTTCATTGCAATGTTAAACCCTGTAACCTGGCCCAAAGGGACCAGGGGTGGAGATAGGAATGGAAATACCTTTAGTTGTGTTATAAATGATTTAGTCCCAAACAGGATTCCAATTCAAATTTACAATTTATTAAGCGAATAGAGGCAAGCAAACAGCGCTGGGTGCGCCGGGAGTCTCTGCTCCACCAAGACGCACGCGGTACAGTTCCTGTTCCTGGTTTATATCCTGTCCGTTAATACATATTCATGAATAGGTGTGTCTTCTTCAGCGCATGCCCTCTTCTCCTGCTAGAGTCTTCTCGAATCTTCCTCGGCATGCCCCCAGGATGACCCCAAACCTTATGCATGCACTTTCTTTACACAATACTATGTGGTCAGTGGTCAAACTGGTTTGAGCTGATATACCAGCAAAGTAGTTTAACTTTCTCCTGTAAAATACCCCTTTTTATGGTGCAGGAGAAATCCAGGAAAGTACAGAAGATTACACTTCATCACACGAATCAGATAAACATATTTCACAATCCCCCATCTTTTTCTTTATAGTATTGGTTCGTGTTTTCATTTCCAATTGAGTATAACCGAGTAGATTAATCTAGTAACAATCCCCCACATATCCTCAATACAACTATCCCCATTTTAGTAAGCCGATCACCACCCATAAAATCTCCCCAAAATCCTGCTAGATTGATTCCATTCCAAGTTTGTCTCTCAGGAGGCCATTCGTTCTCCCTAATTTATGGGTAACAGGAAAAAACTAGGTTTTATTGTTGATTACAGGTATGCGCTGTACAATTAGAAAAGGTCCTCACTTTTTCCATTTTTCTGGGGTAAAGTCCAGCTGGACTTGTTCCAATATTGACTACAGTTATTTGCCATAGTCAGAGTCCAAGGAACTCACCCCCAAGTAGAACTAGAAGAGGTCCGGTCAGGGCCAGAGTGATCGGCGGTCACAGCCCGAAGGGGTTGCAGCCCTTGGCAGACCCTTTTTAAGCCGCAACACCAGTTCCCCTCCGGTCTTGCCCTCTCCTTTCCTTTAAGGGGGTGCTTTCTTAGTACCCAAATTAATTGAGCACTGCTTGTGAAGGCCAGAGCTTTGCTAGATCAGTGGTTTGTCCAGACCTGAGCAGTTGCCCGAGCCTGGCAATCCTCTTTATTTGCAAGGCTTTATGGCTACAGAAAACTGCCAGTTAGCCTGCAACACTAATCTTACAAATACACACCACCTTCTACACAAAGGACAAATTCTAGTTCCAGCTCCTTTTTCCTGTTCTTCTTTTGCCAACAACTCCTTCCGATTATACTCGTTTGGAGTACCCATTGTTGTTTCCTATTACCCTTTCCCATTGTTTTCCAAACTTGGGGATTACTTACATTTCTCTCCATAGCTTCCCATGGCCATCGTTCACCTTGATTTGTTCCACCACAAACGTAACAATTAGTTATATTCAATGACTTTACAAATAGATTTTTAGCAACTGTGGGAATTTCATGTTTCACTCCTGTTTTATTACAGGAGTAGCCGCAGTAAAATTCCCACAGCAATTTAGTCAGATGTGAACTTCCACTCCTTCACTGGACCTTTCACTCGCGACACATGTGTCCATCCTTTTTCAGCAGTTCTCACAGCTGTTTCTGTAGTTAATAAAACAAGGAAAGGTCCTTCCCAGAGGGGAGATAAGTTTCCTTCTTTCCATGTTTTTATCAGAATTTTATCTCCTGGTTCTAACTGATGAATTGCAAATCCTAAAGGTGGTGTTTGGGCCACCATCCCAATCTCTCTTAATTCTTTTAATCTTTTTCCAATGGTAATTATATATTGTTGGATACTATGATCCTCAATTACATTGTTCCCCAGAGGCATTCCTTGAAAATAAGGCATGCCATATAACATTTCATATGGCGATAATCCAGTCTCACTGTATGGTGTAGTTCTTATGTTTAGAAGTGCCAATGGTAAACATTTCGTCCAGGGCATTTGTGTCTCAATCATTAATTTAGCCAATTGTTGTTTTATTGTTTGATTCATTCTTTCTACCTTCCCCGAGCTTTGTGGGTGCCACGGAGTGTGGTATTCCCACTGTATACCTAATGATTGACATAATAGTTTTATTATTTTAGAAGTAAAATGTGTGCCCTGGTCAGAATCAATGTACTGGGTTATCCCATATCTAGGTATCAAATGTTCTAATAAAATTTTTGCCACCATCTGTGCCGTAGCTCGTGCTACAGGGTACGCTTCTACCCACTGTGTTAAATGATCTACTATTACCAATAAATATTTTATCCTCCCTACCTTAGGCAATTCAGTGAAATCGACTTGTACTTTCTCAAAAGGTCTGTAAGCTGTTTTTCTCCCTCCCGTGGCTGCTTGTCGAAACACTGTCTTATTTACCTTTTGACAAATTAAGCAACCTTGTATAATTTGCTTTGCTATTTCAAAAATTCCAATACCACCAAATTGTTTAAGAAAATGATCACTTAACGCTTTTGTACCCCAATGTGTTTGCACACGCAAACGTTCTAATATTCGCCTGGTGTAGGCTTTTGGCAACATTTCCCGCCCATCAGGCAGTGTCCATTTTCCTTGTTCTAATTTAACTCCTATTTTCTCCAATTTTGTTTGTTCTTCTGGCGTAAACTTCTTCTCTCTTTCCTCTCGTTCTTCTTTGCTGTGTCCTCCTTTGTTTGTATTACATTAATTTTGGTAACTTTAGTCCTCAAGGCTGCTTCCTGGGCCTCTTTATCTGCTAAATTATTTCCTCTAGTTCGGTAATCTAATCCCTTTTGGTGTCCCCTCACATGTACCACTGCTATCTCCTTTGGTTCTCTTAACGCCTTCAAAATCGTTACTATTAATTCTTGATGTATTAAATTCCTCCCTTGAGTATTAATCAAACCTCTTTCTTCCCAAATTTTTCCAAAAGTGTGGACCACCCCATAATCTGTAAATATAGTCCCACTTCTTCCTTTTAATAATTCCAGGCCCCTACATAGGGCATACAGCTCACAAGCCTGAGCTGAGCATGATGGACTCGGAGGTCCTGATTCCACAAGTTCCAAGTCCTTATTAATTACTGCATAACCCGATTTTCTCTTCCCTTCTACCACTCGGGAGGAGCCATCTATAAACAGCGCTTCTCCTTCTCCATTTTCCAACTCAGCATCTCTTAAATCTGGTCTCACCTTTGTCTGGGTCTCAATTACCTCTAAACAGTTATGTTGTAATTCCTCTGATGGTTCTCCAAACAAAAATTGTGCTGGACTCTGAGCAGAAGTCACCCTTAGTTCTAAATCAGGGGAGTCTATTAGTATTGCTTCATACTTTAGGATTCGGCTGTCCGTTAACCATTTTTCCGCTTTTTGTTGTAAAACATTTCTGACATTTTGTGGGGTATACACTTTTAAAGGAAAACTAAAGGTAATCTTCCTAACTTCTTCTATTAATAGCAACCAAAGCTTGGAGATAAGAATTTTACTTTATCACTATAATTTTCAAGCCATGGTCTACAATATCCTAATAATCCCAGTATTTGCCTAATTTCCGTTTTAGTTTGTGGGGGTCTTAAGGATAGAATCCCAGATACCCTATCAGGGTCTAACTTCTTCCTTCCCTTACTCAGCCAATGTCAATAAAGTATAAGGCTACAAAAATTTTTGCTTTTGCTTTTTGTTTTTCTTCGTCCCTCCTAACATAGACTCTCTGGGCTTCTCTAAGTAACTCCTCTAATCCTCTTTCTTGCCAATCTTCCAATTTTTCTAATTTCCTTCTTATATCCCCCCAGGATTTAGCTACAAATTGTGTTATAAGGAGTGCGGTCCCAGCCACTGTATTCGGATCAAGTTCAGAATACATTTGTAGGTTTTTCCTCAACCTCTCCAACCATTCTGTTGGAGATTCGTCTTTCCCTTGTTGTTCATTAAATGCTTTAGTAATGTTTTGCCCTCGGGGAACCGCTTCCCTTATTCCCTGTATGATTAACGTTCTCAAATCCCTCATATTTTGTCTTCCTTGGGGTTGTTGATGATCCCAGTGGGGATCCACATTTGGCCATTTCTGATCTCCCGGGGGTCCTGCCTGATTCTGTCTTTCCCAAATTCTCATTCCAGATTTCTTCCCAGGTATAAGTATTGGGGCCTAGGAATTGGTCCAATTTTTCAGCTACTCCGAGGGGATCATCTAATAGGGTCCCCATTTCTTTCTTGAAATTTCTTACATCTGTGGTATTTAATGGGACTGCCACAAACCCGATGCCTCCCTGATTGCCTCCAAGGGGTACTTCTCGTAAGGGATATAGAGAAGCTCCCTCAGATACAGCAGTCCTACTTCTCGTACATACAGCCGGAGGTCGATCTAATTCCGGTGCTGTTGGTGGTGGAGATAGGGGCAACGGTGGTACAGATAACATATATATTTAAGGCCTGGCAGACCCAGTCTTCAAAAGATCCAAAAATGGGCCAAAAGACATGTGGCCTCAAAGGTTCTTTTGGCCATTCTACCATACAATATTGAACTAATTTTAATTTATTTTTTCCTTTTCTGGGGCCCCTATCATTCCAATTTTCAATCATTATTCCTAATGGACTCTCCGGAGGTATTTATAGTAATTCGCTCCCTTTCTTCTGGTCCTGGGTTCTCGATTTCATCTGACCCATCTAGGAATTTTTACTGTGGCAATTCCTATAGCCCTTGGCTACCAGTAAGAGTGTCTTGCAGGGGGTTTAGGACCTATCACCCACCCACGAATCCTCTAAGAATTGCTTCGGTCCTTCACCGGCCAAGTCCCTCGCGGGAGATTGGAACCGCGGTTAGAAGACCTCCACAATCGCTTCGGAACTAGGTTCCATCTCAGTCACACTCTTACACACACAGGCAAGCGAATCCCACCCAACCGAACGGTATACACCTTAAATACTTACGACTCCGTCGTCTATGTTCGGATCTTCGCGCGCAGAATTACGGGCAAAATAAACTGCTGCAGCCGGCAAGGGAGCTCATAAAAAACCAAATTCTTTGCTTGCCCCTATTCAGGTTCAGGATGGCGTTAGTCCCGACCCGACCCGATCAGGAGCCACCAAAAGGTGGGGCGCCCCTCCTAGCTCAAGTCAGAATTCAGGAACCAAGACCATCCCGGATGAGCCCCCAGTTGTTATAAATGATTTAGTCCCAAACAGGATTCCAATTCAAATTTACAATTTATTAAGCAAATAGAGGCAAGCAAACAGTGCTGGGTGCGCCGGGAGTCTCTGCTCCACCAAGACGCACGCGGTACAGTTCCTGTTCCTGGTTTATATCCTGTCCGTTAATACATATTCATGAATAGGCGTGTCTTCTTCGGCGCATGCCCTCTTCTCCTGCTAGAATCTTCTCAAATCTTCCTCAGCGTGATCCTGTTCGCTAATACATATTCATGAACAGGCATGTCTTCTAATACGTATTAATGAACAGGCGTGTCTTCTAATACATATTAATGAACAGGCGTGTCTTCTTCAGCGCATGCCCTCTTCTCCTGCTAGAGTCTTCTCGAATCTTCCTCGGCGTGCCCCCAGGATGACCCCAAACCTTATGCATGCACTTTCTTTACACAATACTATGCGGTCAGTGGTCAAACTGGTTTGAGCTGATATACCAGCAAAGTAGTTTAACTTTCTCCTGTAAAATACCCCTTTTTATGGTGCAGGAGAAATCCAGGAAAGTACAGAAGATTACACTTCATCACACGAATCAGATAAACATATTTCACAGTTGTAACCCATAATTTGAGTTGCGTGTTATAGGAATTACTGTAGCGGCAACCGCCTGAACGAATGGAGGAGAAGCCTTTCAAGAAGCAGTGCAAGTGCAGCAGTGACTCGACCTGAGCTGGTTTTGGTGCCCAGTAACTCCATGCAACATACCACCTCTTCTGTCCTGAGTGACCACCCTAACAGACGGAGCCCAAAGCCATGGACTAAATCAACCTAATGGACATTTTGTGGACATTTTACAGACATTTGGCTGGGGTGATCCATAGACTAAGGGAATGATATCTGTGTGTTATATCAAAGAATGGGAAAGGGGGTGGTGGTTAATGAGGTGATTGCATTGGACAGTGTGGTAGTGGAGCGTGATGTAAATGGTATGGAATAAGGGGTGGCTACTGTCCTGGTTTTGTAACCAAGGTGGTAGGGAACTAAAATGAAAAAGGGTTAGAAAATAGGTTTGTGAATTTGTAGCAAGTTGTAACTAGAAGAACATTATGCACCAGCAATGCTGCTTGAGAACCCACCTAACCCTTCCCATCTTGATTTAATGATCAAGGAGTTAAGTGTAACATTGTGATCATGGTGTTATGTTTTGTTCTTAGAACAAGTAGTCAGAAAGAAGGAACACCTTGCTCAGTTCTACGCTCCGGTGGGCAGGTAATTATTCATTCTATAGTCTTGTCTTAAAACAAAGGACTGTGGGGTGAATGATTGCATATTGGACCGACAGCCCGTGAAGGCCTATTTAGTGTTGCCAAGCTTCAGTGAACTTTGTAGGAAAGGTAATTCCGGCAGGGGGAGATCGCGACCACCGACTCAGAGACCACCCACTCAAGAAACCCTCCGACTCAAAAGATGAAGGAAGTAAAATCTCAAGAAATTATAGTGAGCATGCGTGGTCATTTACATGTGAGGTGAGGAATATTTAACCAATCATTGTATGGAGACTTGATGAATATGTATTAATCTTGCCTATAAATGTTTGATTTTTGAACTGATCGAGCGAACACCATTTAGGAGGAGCTATCCCCCGTGTTCCCGGTGCCGTGAATAAAGAATGCCTGCCTTTTAACACGACATTGGTGTTACGAGGTTTATTCCCGATTTCGGTGACAGTTTCAGCTGGGATAGAGTTAATTTTCTTCGCAGAAGCTAGTGTGTGTCTCGGATTTGGGATGGAAAAATGTTGATAATGTACTCACGTTTTCAGTTGTTGCTAAGCAGTCAAGGACAGTCCATCTTCTCATGCTGGCCAGCCAGCGAGAAGGCTGGGGGTGCACGGGAAGCTGGGAGGGGACACAGCCAGGACAGCTGACCCAGGCTGGCCAAAGGGATATTCCGTACCATACAACGTCATGCTCAGTCTATAAAGCTGGGGGCAAGAAGAGGGAAGGGGTGGGGGGACTTTCGGAGTTATGGTGTTTGTCTTTGCAAGTAACCGTGACACTTGATGCAGCCCTGCTTTCCTGGAGATGGCTGAACCCCTGCCTGCCCGTGGGGAGTGGTGAATGAATTCCTTGGTTTGCTTTGCTGGCGTGTGCGGCTTTTGCTTTACTTATTAAACTGTCTTTATCTCAACCCGTGAGTTTCCTCACTTTCACCCTTCTGATTCTCTCCCCCATCCCACTGGGGGGTGGGGGGAATGAGCGAGCGGCTGCGTGGTGCTTAGTTGCTGGATGGGGTTAAACCACAACACTCTCTCACGTGCCTTCATCAGTTTGCGTGACTGACCAGCTTTGGCTCCCATCCCTGCCTTCCTTACCATTTGCCAGTCAGGTTTGTGTCCCTGTATGTTCTTGTTTATGGCGTCCTCCTGTTCTCATTGTCCCCTGTGGCACTGACACAGGTCCTTGAGCAGATACCCTTAAAGGAGCAGACACTCTCCTTCCACACCCCGGTGCACAGATGAGAGCAAGATATGCTTTGGCTGGATGTCACGAACGAGAGTAAAATATTGATCATGCGAGCGCACGTGTAGACAGCCCCACACACGCAGAGCAAGGGGTCTTTTTGTGAGAGTGTCAGAAGGTGACCACAGGTGGTGCTGGGACAGCTGCAGGTTCACCTCAGGATGAGAAGGTCTGACAAACTGCCCTGAGAGCTCAAATAGGGCAGGTGCTTCGTGTCCGTTTAATTTTTTTATGTATCTAAAATACATCGTATATTATTTTATATACAGTATAAAAGCACATATTAATCAATATGTCTGTATTTTTATATGTATGTGAACATCTATAAAGCTATTGAACTTGAATTGATGCAGCCACAAAAGCGTAAGTGTGAAACGGGTAACACCTTATTTCGTAAGAGCTAAAGCACTAGAGGAGTTAAAGTTTAAATGTGAATAGAAACAAAAGGGAAAAAACAGGTGGGGGTCCCCCACGCTACCAGGCTGCAGAACAAGCCCTGACAGCTCGGTGTTGGGGGCACTTCAAGATTGTGGCAGGGTGCCTGAAAGGTAGTGGGGCATGGACAAGCTGGAACATGCTCAGGGGCTACGGCCAACTTCTAGGAGGCCTCCATGAGGCCCCCATGACAAATCCTGTCACGTGCAAAGAAGGGCCCAGTCCTGTGAGCGGGGCTGGGAGGCCACCCCAGCCCCAGCCCAGCAGGGCGGCCATGCAGGGTTACGGGGGCAGCGTCTGGGCTTTTGAGCAGCGCGGCAAGACACAGGCCATGCTGGCTGTGAAAATGGAAAACCCGGACAAAATGCCAACCTCAGAAGAACATGTTCATGGGGTGAAAGAAGAAAAGACATGAAGAGAATCCCCAAAAAGAACCACGTGAAGGAGAAAAAACAGGCAATGGGCCTGTGCACTGCAAAGTGCGTTTTCAGGTGTCACGCCAAGAAGTCGGGTGATGTTGTCCCAAATATGGGTTCTTCCACCCAGTGTGCAGAGAGCCGAAAAACACACAGAGTAGAGATACTTGCTTTTATTCGAAATCTGTGCGGACTTGGGTGCTAGGTGGTAGGTCCACAAAGCTAGCACTCCTCGGTTAACACACGGAGAATATTTATACACTTCAAGCAACAGTTCTCAGTGTTTTTTTAAACTTGGTTTCCATTGGTTCTCACAAGCCTCGTCTCCACTTGAAGTCACAGCGTCCTTCTTTTCTCCTAGGCATGCTCAGGGAGGAAGGGGCTTTTGTGAGGAGGGAGCTTTCCCTGCCCAGGGGCAGGTTTCTATTCTGCCAATTGTATGTTAATTAGATGTTAATTAGCATAGTTCACTCAAGGTTCAGTAGTTGTGTTCCTTTTATGATTATCTTGTTCCTTCCCTCAAGGTTGCACCTTGATAATGGCTCACAGAGACGAAACAATACCCCCAGCTTCATTCCTTGCATACCTTCAACAGATTCCCCGCTTTGAGACTTGGAGAAATAATGAATAGTTCAAATAAGGCTCACTTAGATCTTTTCATTCGAAAGTGCCCATCCTTGGGAGGCCTCAGAATTTTCCAGAATTGCTCTATGGTTTCTTCCCATTGCCATATGTCTTGCTGGAGGTTTTTCTATCCTTTATAGGAAAGCTTTTAGGCCTGAGGCGTTTACGTGCCTCTGTTGCGAGCATGCCTACCTTGCATTAGAGCTGTTTGCTTCATTATGACCCAAACCTTAAAGTACAATATGATTATGAGCAATAAACATGAACACATTAGTGATAATAAGATCACAACGGGATGTCGCATGGTATTCAGAATGCCGGTTGCTGTGGGTGACTATCCGAGGAGGGCTTCCCACCATCTATGTTCTCCATCTTTCTTCATTCGGTCCAAAGCACGGTGTCTCTCTTCTGCGTCGTGGTGAACGGTGATTCAAGTCTTTTGTCCATCATCTCAGGCACATCCCAGGAATAAGCGTAGATCCTTATGCTGTAAAGGTGGTGGGGTTTTATTACCAGCATGAGTTTCATCCCAATGGGAGCAGGCAATAGATTTTTAACCAAGGCATAATTGAATTGTAACAGCTGATAAGGCGAAATACGAGCTGCATAGTTAAACTCACATCCTATAATGTTAACAAAGTTACAAACACAAGTATTTGAGTGATTACTTACACGAACAGTGATATTATCTACAACTAAAAAATTACAAAGACTGCTTATACATACACATCCCTTCCCCATATAACATACATGGGAAGTACAGTTCCAGGGATCTCTTCTGGCTGTATCTCAAAGTGACAAACATTTTGCTCCCTGTCAAGGCAAATGTCCTGAGCTTCAATGGTGTTACTTCCCTGCTGTTCCTGTACCACACATGCATCCATTTCAACAGTCTGCCATTTGTTATTGCCTCTTTGGACCTATGTTCTGTACGCTAATGGATGGAGTATAGTACTGTTGTGTTGGGTACCGTTAACCCTAACACAATGATCGGGTAGATGGTTTTTACTGATGCATTCTGTATTGTTAAAACAAAACCCGTGGCTTTATTATTAGTACCATCATCAGTGAAATTAACTAGATACCACCATGATTGGAATTTTCTTTCAGATTTGGTTGTTTTCCCAGATTATTTTTCAAATTCTGTGGGTAAGGTACCATCTTCACCTTCTCTTACAATTGCTGCACCCACAGTTGAGCTCGGATGCCACTAAAAGAGCTAGAGAAAAATTACTCTGGGCTACACCAAGTGCATCTAGGATTAACTGGTGGTCCTTTTCAGTAACTCTTTCCCATTGAGGTAATATTTTAGATAAAAGCCACTGATGACTTCCTAAAGCTGATAGGGAGGACCGCATGGATGTTCTAGTTTGCTTAGATCACGTGTGGCTGTACTAAGCTTGTTTGCAAGTATTTCAGCGTTCGTTCTGTTTAAGTCTCCCAATCCTGTCCCTAAGGTACCAGTTACATCTCTCTTTGCTCCTTTTGAAGGGTAAGGCTCACGCAACCATTCTAGCCACCCTGTATAAGACACATACTTACGAATGATGAACAGGTTGGTTTAACTGCAGACAGCTTAATCTGCATTAATAGTTCTACTCGTTGGAGGGACCATGATGGGTTAAACACCACCTGCTGTTGTCCTACATATTTGCTTGCATGTGATCCAATTTCAGAGATCAATGGGCATATAGTTTGGGCGGTTGCATAAGTAGTAGCGTGAGGTTTAGCGGTAGGTGTTAGCATGACCTTTAAGGATAGTCCATTTCCATTTTCTTTCCCTTTATCTACCCATAAGCCTACTACTCTCAGAGTTGTGTCCTTGAAGAAGCAGCTAATGTTACAGTAGGGGCGTGAAAAGCAGCTTTCCCTTTCCTTTGCTTGAGTTTGATTTGCCATTTTGATGACGACAGAGGCATCTCCCTTTAGATAGTTTGTCACATCACATTCAATAGAGATTCTATAACCTGGCTGGCGTAACAGACCTAAGGCACCTATTTGTTTTTGTCATTGTATGATTACTGGTGATTGTCAGTGGAGGGTTCTGTATTGGCTCTGTGTTTCCATCAACTCTGATCACATATGGTATAGAGTGTCTGATTAGCAGTAAAAGCAAGAGTGTCTTCATTAATATTCTTATTGTCATTGTGATTTGGTCTGAAAAGATCAGTGTTACCGTAAACCATATTGTAACTATAAACAGTTCATTAGCCCATAGAGTTTTTAGAAAGTCTTAGTTTTAGCACTCCCGTTGGTACAGATGTCTGCTGTTCCTCTGGTGGAGCTCCCTTCATTCGTGTGACGTGGATCCAGGAACTGATCCCTTCTACTTTTCTCATAGTGGTTCATCCTTCTAGGTCCAGATGTAAACCAGATCCCCGGGCTTGAAGTTATGTACCAGAGAGTTCAAAGGAAGTGGGGCCCGCTGGTTGAGATACCTGTGTAAAGAGGATAATACCCACGAGAAAGATAACAAATAATTTTTCAAAATTCCTTCACCTTTAACATGTCTGATCACTCCAGCTCCCCACCTCGTTGATGGGATACCACTTTCCGTATAATATTTCAAAGGGGCTTATTCCTTCTCTCCCTCATGGAGTGATCCTAATCCTCATCAGGGCGATTGGTAAGATATCTATCCATTTAAGCTGGGTTTCTTGACATTCTTTGGAAATTTGTGTTTTAAGGGTCTGATTCATTCTTGCTACCTTTGGTAACTCAGAGAAATCGATTTGCCAGTGCTCCCCAGGGGCTATTCCCCTCTTTGCTTCACCCATCGGTAGCTTTCTTTAAATCTTAGGATTGTTTGCACAGCAGGTCTGACATCTTCTTACTATTAGACCCGCACTTGATTACATTTTTGCCCTTATAGCATACCTCTTAATGCTGCTGATCATAGCATCAGCTCCCATGTGAGTTTCTCCATGTAGTTGCTTGAGGAGAGCTTCCGTCATTTTGGCTGTAGTAAGAACTTGCTGATTTGGGGTTACCCACCATCCTTCCGTATCTCTTGAACATTTCGGTATTTCCACCAACTGATTCTTGCTTTTCTGCTATGCGTTGTAACAGGGTTGCATCATCATTCCCACCCCACCATTGTTCTAAGTCTTTTGTCAACACGTTACCAAAAAGAGTAGGGCTGTTCGTTTTTTTAAAACCTTGGGGGAGCACACTCCAACACAACTGCACCTCTCTTCCCATTGTGAGGTTTTCCCATTTGACGGGAAAGATTGTTTGGCTTTGTTTGTCCACTGGGATACAAAAGAAAGCATCTTTTACATCCAAACCAGTAAAATGGGCATTTGTTTCGGGTATCAAAGTTGTACGGTGTAAGGTTTCAACCCAGTGGGGCATATGTCCAGTCTTGTACTAGTCTATATTCTTCAGTACGAGGCTTCTTTACTGGTCTCTTTGTGGCCCATGGCGAAGGAATGACTGCATCCAGTGTCATTGAAGCCACCGAGGCGAAGGTCTACGGAGCGAAGGATCGCGCCGGGGGAGCCTTCCCGAGGCGGCCAAACCGCGAAGGCGGCAGCACAGGGAGCGAGAGAGTGCCCCAGCTTCCCCCCCCCGACCCCCGGCCGGCGGAGCGGGCTCCTAACGAGCGGCAGCTCTGACTCAGCGTGGGTGGGGCCCAGGGCGGCGGCGGCGGCCAAAACCCCTCGCCTACAAGAGCAGCCCCCGGGAGCGCGAGCGACCCGGAGCGCGGCGAACAGGGCGGGCAAACAGGGCGTGGCGCGTCAGGAGGGCGTAGCGCGTCAGTTTGCGCGGCAGTTCGCGCGGGCAGGACGTGCAGGGAAGGCGTGCGGGCGGGGTACAGTACAAGTGGCCATCGTCCTCCTAGAGGAGGCGCAGCCATGGTCGCCACTCGGCTGAAAACCGGGGCCAGAAAGACTGTGGCGACACAGACGGAGCTCCTGCTCAGGCATGCGGCTGTCCAAGTATCCGGCTGCAGAGAGTGCCTGAGCCTGTCGGTTGTCCCAGAGACCGATGGGGACGCTACCTGCGTGCGGTGCGACCAGGTCAGCGACCTGCTCAGCCTGGTGGCAGAGCTGAAAGAGGAAGTGGAGAGGCTGAGGAGCATTAGGGAGTGTGAGAGGGAGATAGATTGGTGGAGCCACTCCCTGGCGGCCCTGAGGCAGGGGCAGCTGGTGGAGGCTCCACAAGCAGCAGGAGATCCCCTGTCCTCTTGCTGCCGGGCAGAAGGAGAGGACCTAAGAGATGAGGGGAAATGGAAGCAGGTCCCTCCTCGGAGAGGTCGGCGAATTCCCTCCCGGCCTCCCTCACCGTCCCAGCTGCCCTTACACAACAGGTATGGGGCTCTGGAACATGAGGGACAGGAACATGAGGACCCTGACGAAGGTCCGTCCGAGGGGGTGCCTAGGGTGAGTCAACCAGCCCCATGCATCAAGACGTCCTTAGTTAAGAAAAAGAGGAGGGTGATTGTTGTAGGTGATTCCCTCCTAAGGGGTACAGAGGGCCCAATATGTCGACCAGACCCAACTCACAGGGAAGTCTGCTGCCTCCCTGGGGCCTGGGTGAGAGACATCACCAGAAAACTCCCTGGTCTGGTTTGGCCCACTGATTACTACCCGCTGTTGGTCATGCAGGTTGGCAACGATGAGGTTGCGCTAAGAAGCCCGAAGGCAGTCAAAAAGGACTTGAGAGCACTGGGACGACTGGTCAATGGAGCGGGAGCACAGGTAGTGTTTTCGTCAATCCCTTCAGTGACGGGGAAGAACGCTGAAAGGAACAGGAAAGCACACCTGATCAACACATGGCTCAGGGGCTGGTGCCGTCGTCAGAATTTTGGGTTTTTTGACCACGGGGCGGTTTACACGGCACCAGGTCTCCTCACAAATGATGGAGTGCAACTGACGCCGAGGGGCAAAAGGATTCTTGCTCATGAGCTGGCAGGCCTCATTGAGAGGGCTTTAAACTAGAATTGGAGGGGGGAGGGGCTAAAACCGGGCTCACTAGAGTTGAACCTAGGGGTAGGTTCAATGTGCCAGAGTTGAAATCGATAGCCCGGCTCAGGTGCATCTACACCAATGCACGCAGCATGGGCACCAAACAGGAGGAGCTGGAAGCCATTGTGCAGCGCGACAGCTATGACGTAGTTGCCATCACAGAAACATGGTGGGATGCTTCTCATGACTGGAGTGCTGCAATGGATGGCTATAAGCTCTTCCGAAGGGATAGAATGGGAAGGAGAGGCGGTGGGGTGGCTCTGTATGTTAGGGAGTGTTTTGATTGCATAGAAATCGAAGATTGTGAAGACCAAGTAGAGTGCTTGTGGGTAAGGATGAGGGGGAAGGCCAATGAGGCAGACATCCTGCTGGGAGTCTGTTACAGGCCACCCAACCAGGATGAAGAGATGGATGAGACATTCTATAAGCGACTGGCGGAGGTCTCGCATTCGCTGGCCCTTGTTCTTGTGGGGGACTTCAACCTACCGGACATCTGCTGGAAGTATAACACGGCAGAGAGGAAACAGTCTAGGAGGTTCCTGGAGTGTGTGGAGGATAACTTCCTGATGCAGCTGGTGAGTGAGCCCACCAGGGGAGGTGCCTTGCTGGACCTGCTGTTTACAAACAGAGAAGGACTGGTGAGAGATGTGGTGGTCGGAGGCCGTCTTGGGCTTAGCGACCATGACATGATAGAATTCTCAGTTGTGAGTGAAGTAAGGAGAGGACTCAGCAAAACTGCTATCATGGACTTCCGGAGGGCAGACTTTGGCCTGTTCAGGTCACTGGTTGAGAGAGTCCCTTGGGAGACAGTCCTGAAGGACAAAGGGGTCCAGGAAGGCTGGACAGTCTTCAAGAAGGAAATCTTAAAGGCGCAGGAGCAGGCGGTCCCCATGTGCCGTAAGAAGAGCTGGCGGGGAAGGCGACCGGCCTGGCTGAACAGGGAGATTTTGCTGGGACTCAGGGAAAAGAGGAGAGTTTATCACCTCTGGAAGAAGGGGAAAGCAACTCACAAAGAGTACAAGGATCTCGTTAGGTCAAGCAGGGACAAAATTAGAAAGGCAAAAGCCCAGCTAGAGCTCAGTCTGGCCACAGTCGTAAAGGATAATAAAAAATGTTTTTACAAATATATTAACAACAAGAAGAGAGGCAAGGAGAATCTCCATCCCCTACTGGATATGGCGGGGAACATTGTCTCCAAGGACGAGGACAAGGCTGAGGTACTTAATGCCTTCTTCGCCTCAGTCTTTAATAGCCACTCCAGGTATCCACAGGATATTCAGCCCCCTGAGCTGGAAGATGGGGATGGAGAGCACAATGTACTCCTCATAATCCAGGAGGAAGCAGTCAAGGACATGCTAAACCACTTGGATACCCACAAGTCTATGGGGCCTGATGGGATCCACCCAAGAGTACTGAGAGAGCTGGTGGAGGAGCTTGCCAAGCCACTCTCCATCGTTTATCAGCAGTCCTGGTTAACAGGGGAGGTCCCAGAAGACTGGAGGCTTGCCAATGTGATGCCCGTCTACAAGAAAGGCCGGAAGGAGGATCCTGGGAACTACAGGCCTGTCAGCCTGACCTCTGTTCCAGGGAAGATTATGGAGCGGTTGGTTTTGAGAGTGCTCACAGGGCATCTGCAGAACAGCCAAAGGATCAGGCCCAGCCAGCATGGGTTCATGAAAGGCAGGTCCTGCTTGACCAACCTGATCTCCTTATATGACCAGGTGACCCGCCTAGTGGATGAGGGAAAGACTGTGGACGTTGTCTACCTGGACTTTAGTAAAGCCTTTGACAGCGTCTCCCACAGCATTCTCCTGGAGAAACTGGCGGCTCGTGGCTTAGACGGGTTTACTCTTCGCTGGGTGAGGAACTGGCTGGATGGCCGAGCCCAGAGAGTTGTGGTGAATGGCGTTAAATCCGGCTGGCGGCCGGTCACGAGTGGTGTTCCCCAGGGCTCGGTTCTGGGACCAGTCTTGTTCAATATCTTTATAGATGATCTGGATGAGGGAATTGAGTGCTCCCTCAGTAAGTTTGCAGATGACACCAAGCTGAGTGGGAGTGTTGATCTGCTGGAGGGTAGGAGGGCTCTGCAGAGGGATCTGGACAGGCTGGATCAATGGGCAGAGGCCAACTGTATGAGGTTTAATAAGGCCAAGTGCAGGGTCCTGCACTTTGGCCACAACAACCCCATGCAATGCTACAGGCTTGGGGAGGAGTGGCTGGAGAGCAGCCCGGCGGAAAGGGACCTGGGGGTGCTGGTTGACAGCCGGCTGAATATGAGCCGGCAGTGTGCCCAGCTGGCCAAGAAGGCCAACAGCGTCCTGGCCTGTATCAGGAATAGTGTGGCCAGCAGGAGTGGGGAAGTGATTGTGCCCCTGTACTCGGCACTGGTGAGGCCGCACCTTGAATACTGTGTTCAGTTTTGGGCCCCTCACTACAAGAAGGATGTTGAGGTGCTGGAGCGTGTCCAGAGAAGGGCAACGAAGCTGGTGAGGGGTCTGGAGCACAAGTCTTATGAGGAGCGGCTGAGGGAACTGGGGTTGTTTAGTCTGGAGAAGAGGAGGCTGAGGGGAGACCTTATCGCTCTCTACAACTACCTGAAAGGGGGTTGTGGCGATGAGGGTGTTGGTCTCTTCTCCCAAGTAACTAGTGATAGGACAAGAGGAAATGGCCTCAAGTTGCGCCAGGGGAGATTTAGATTGGATATTAGGAAAAATTTCTTTACTGAGAGGGTGGTCAGGCATTGGAACAGGCTGCCCAGGGAGGTGGTGGAGTCGCCATCCCTGGAAGTGTTCAAAAAACGTGTGGATGTGGCGCTGCAGGACATGGTTTAGGGGACATGGTGGTTCTGGATTAATGGTTGGACTTGATGATCTTAAAGGTCCTTTCCAACCTAATGATTCTGTGTGATTCTGTGATTCTATGTCCGGGCTGTTGTTTCAAGGCTTTTCCGGGGTTTTATCTGTCAACAGGCAGATTTGTGGCCAGGGCATTTTGGGTGGATTGTGAAGCTGTACAGAGTTTTCAGAAAAGGTTATTGGTGCATTCAGATTAGTGTTTCCTGCATGAGCTTGTTCCTCTGTCCCCTTTCAGTTTGGGCATTCGTTCTTCCAGTGCCCTTCCTGCCTATGGGCCGCACGCTGATTCGGTCCTAGAGAGGTTCAGTTTTGTGGGCCTCTTCCTCTACCTTTCCCTTGACATCGTTTCTATTTATTGCTGCTGCCAGCAAAGATCCTTGTAACCTCCTTCTGCTCTCTTTTTCTTTTTCCTTCTCTCTCCTCCCTATTGTTATATACTTTATATGCTATTTCTGTCAGTTGTGAAATCGACATTCCCAGCCCCCTCAGCTTTCTCCTTGTATCCTGAGTCGCTGCCCAATGCACAGCATATCGAACATCCTCTGATCTGCCTCCTCGTCTGGATTGAAGTCCAGCCGCTTTCCAGCTACTTCCAATTTCCAAATTGTTTCCAATTTAACAGGTCAGAGGTAGTGAATGGGACATGTACAAAAACCGGCAATCGGTCTGGTGCCACCACTTCGGTGGAAGGTGGGGCCGTTGGGACTAACAATTGCACATCCTCTCGCTCTTCTCCCTCTGAGGTTTGTATTATCACAGCCTATGCTACAAGTCCTTTTTTTTGTTTGTTTGGTTTTTTATACTCAGAAGCTGTAGACATCATTAGGTCAGCTGTTAGTTTACATTTTTCTGAATATCAGGATTTCTGTACACAGTCGTAAAAGCATAAACATGCAAAGCTTCATCCCATTTTCCTAAGTTGACGACAAAACAACGTTAACTGCAGTATAATATTAAATTGTAAAAACCCATTTTCCAGCCATCATTCAGCATCATCCAATTTGTAATTTAGCCACCATTGATTACAATATTTTTTTATTTTATCTTTAGTCATTGGATTTCCCCAAAATTTATTCCAGTTCTTCAAAATACACCCAAAAGGGCTACAGGGGGGAATCATGGATTGGTTTGAGCCCATTTTGCCAATTGTTACCTAAACCTATACCTGGTTCTTACACTTGGCAAGGCACTCCCCTAGTACCAAGCCTCAGCATGTCAAGAATGTTCCACTGTGCGCCCTCAGCTCTGACCCCACTGGTCAATTAAGGGACCCCTTGCCAGTGCCTATGGGCGACTTATGCACATGCGACTTTTTTTTATCTTTTTATACATTTTTCGTGAAAATAATTAAATTTTGACACTCGCCAGTCCAAGGATTCACCCCCCTTTCACCCGTACGCAAATATCTCTTTTCGGGCATTGCACTTTTGAGGTGCTCATCGCCCCGACCTCGGACGAGATCCGGAGGAGTCCTCGATCAAGAGGTCGGTGTGCGCTCGAGTCTTGTCCGGTCCCATTCTCCACTGTTGGGGTCAGCAAGATGATCCGAGCGAGGCCTTACGGCTGTCCCTTCATGGTGGCCAAACCCTTGTCCCAAATACGGGGACCGCTGTGCAGAGAGCCGAAAAACACGCAGAGCCGAGATATTTGCTTTTATTCCAAATCTGCGCAGAGTTGGGTGGTAGGTCCACAAAGCTAGTGCATCTTGGTTAACACACGGAAAATATTTATACACTTCCAGCAACAGTTACCAGTATTTTTAAAGGTTGGCTCTGTCACCGTTGTTCCCGTTGGTTCTCACAAGCCTCGTCGCCACCTGAAGTCACAGCACCCTTCTTTTTTATTGCATATGCCCAGTGAGGAAAGGTCTTTTGTGAGGAGGGGGCTTTCCCCGCCCAGGGGCAGGTTTCTATTATGCCGTGTCCAGGCAAGCACAGGTAGATGGTCTGTGTGGGAGGTTGTGAGGTTACAAGTTCCCGAGTAGCTCTGGCTCCTGCAAGGGACCCACCGTGGGGCTCTCTGGGGAGGGATGGATGAGCCAGCACTCCAGGGATGGAGCTCTTGCCCTGGCCAAGGCCTTTTCCCAGCTGCGCAGTGGGATCTGTAGCAGGGGAAGGGGTTGTTTCCTTCCCATCCTGACACAGGCCCTGGTACGGCCCCAGCTCTGTGCTTTGGGCTTGGGGGAGGCTGGACACTTGTCTCTTGGGCTCTTCGATCAGCCCAATGTAGGAGATGCTCAGTGCTCCCAGTCCCCGCAGCAGGTTTCAGAGGGTGACAGACCCATTTCCCCCTCACACCCAGCCCTGTCCTGAGACAGAGCTTCCTCCTAAGGAGAGCTTCCTCGGTCGTGCTGCCTGCGTGTTGGCATGTGCAGGAGTGGGGCTGCACGAGTTCATGCTGTGCGGGGCACATGTGGACTTTATTCCCTCCTGCCCCTATGAGCAGTTCTGGGGTCACGCGTGGGCTGTGTATGATCCCTTCACTGCAATCCGTCGCCAGGCACAGGCCAGTCAGTCCAGCTGGGAACAGCCCCAGAGCTCTTTATTTTGTATTTCTGGATGGGCCTTGGCAGCTGAGAAGCCTGCCAGCCCCTTTGCTAACAGCCGCTGCCACAGCCGCCGGCCCCGGCATCTTCCCCTCTGCTGCGGTTCCAGCACCTAGTGCTAGGGAGGAAGAAGGAAACGTGTGTGACCGCATGGCCAGGGAGAAGGCGCAGAAACCCTGCAGGCGTAGCTCAGGCCACCTGTGATGGGATCTGCTTGCCATGAAGCCTCAAGGTGTCCGTGAAGTGGGAGAGGCCCCTTTGCCCCAGCCCATGAGAAGGTCCCAGGTGCAGCTGGGGCTGAGGGAGGTGGGGCTGAGACCTTGGGTGTCCCCTGCAGGTGTCCCCCCTCGGGCCAAGGTGTCTTGGGGCTGGGACTCTGCAAGGGCAGGGCATGCTGTCGGGTTTGGAAAGGGCAGAGCCAGCCGTCAGAGGGATCCCTCTGTCTTCAGCCTGGACTCGTACGTCCCACAGGAAAAGCCAGTTCTGGGTGCTAAGGCAGTCCCCGCCTCGGGTGCCAGGGAGGTCCAGCCCAAAGCCAGGCTCCAGACCCTGCTTCTGTCTCGCGAGGGCTGTCAGGGGAATGTCCTCTTTCCCCCGAGGGGGGCTGCCCTCAGTGGAGGCATGGGCCTTGCAGCTGGGGAAGCACCAGCCCTTGCTGGAGAGACTTACCAGGGGAGCTGCCTCTGCTGCTCTAGGTGCCGCCTGTGGTCCTCAGCCACGTTCTTGAATATGTTCCTCCGTGCTTGATACGGCTCCAGCCTTCGGAGGACCTGCACCGCTCGTGGGGAAAGGTGGCTGCAACAGCAGGGAAACACCAGCCCTCAGCCTCTGCCCGAGACCCCCTTCTGCCTCTCCTCTCGCCCAGCCCCTGCACCCACCCGCTCCTGCGTGCACCCACTCCTTCGCCCTGCGGTGAGTTTCGGGCCTTGGCTGTGGGGGTAACCCAGGCCATGCCCGTGTTAGGAGACTAAATCAGAGGGTGTCCTGTGCAAGCCCAGCGTGCAGGGACAGGGGACCCGGACATCTCTGCGGGGTCACGGCTGCTCGGCTGCCCCAGGCTGAGGCCAGAGCTTGCGTACACTTACTCAGGCTGGAGCCTCTTCAGCTGGGCTGCTGCTGCCATGTCCTCTGCTGGGAGGGGGTTTCCAGCCTTCCTCCACCTCTCCTTGACCTCCTTCCTCCTGGGCTGGGCTGGAGGGTGGGGAGTCCAAGTGGCTCCAGCGTCGAGTGCCTGCCAAGGAGGAGACGCTCTCAAGCACCCAGACGGGAAACAGAGGTGCTGTTTGCCAGAGGACCTCTTGAAAGGGGTCTGCAGCAGGCCCTGGGAGCTGGGAGACTCAGCACCATGTGCCCATCGTCACGGCTGACGGCTGCTTTTGCCCCTCGGACCCCGCTGCCAATCTCTCCTCACGGGGAGAGCCCTGCCCTGCAGCCGGCTGTCATTGCTGCTCCCAGGCCCTGGAGACCTGCCGCCCTGGGTGCCCCCACAGAGAGAGTCGTTGCTGCTCTCAGCGGTGTCAAGCACGGCCCGTACCGGGGGTGGCTGTCGGTCCTCCCCTGCAGACCAGGCTTCCCACATCGCCCATTCTGCCTTTGCTTGCTGTCGCTGCTCTTGCCACCGGGTCTTCGTTTGCTCCCACTCTGCAGACAGCTGCCGGACCTCCTGGAGGGGACGCAGACGCAGGATTAGTCTCAGCTCCTGGAGGGGCTTCCTTCGGGTCTGCCCCGCGTTGCCGCCCCTTGGCTCAGCCGGTCGGTCGGCAGCGCTTTGCCCCTGACAGAGCAGAGGCCGTGGAGTCTTGCCAGGCCCCTCAGCTCAGGGCAAACACAGCTGAGGGAGCAAAGACCTCCACTGTCAAGGACCTAGAAAGGACTTGTGCATTTTCCGTAGCCCCTGGCCAGACTAAAGTGTTTCATCACAACCCCGGGGGCAATAGCAGGCGCGAAGGCTGTGCAGCACCTTCCTTTTCGTGAAGAAGGCCTGAAGGAGCTGACAGACACGTTACAATGAACGCACGCCAAGGGGTCCTTTCTGGACGGCTCTCTGCACAGAGAGGCTTTTGCCGCGTCTCCAGCAGCGCGGCAGTTACAGCCAGGCCGGGCACGTACCTGCAGCGCTCTCCTGCAGCCTTCAGAGGACGGGAGCGCAGTGGTGGACCTGGCTGGAGGAGCTGGCTCCTGCCTGCGTGCCTGCTTCGTGCTGGGGGAGCTGCCTGGGCATGGGGGGAGCACACTGCAAGGAGACAGCAGGAGGAGTCGGCATGAGCACGGGGCAGTTTGGTCTCCCATTCTCACCTGGTACCAAAGCTCCCCGGGCTGGTAGGAGAAGAACTGCGGGAGGTGGGGCCATTTCCCATGGCGAGGGGGAGCCTTCCCTGAGCCCCATCGGATGGATGGGAGAGGACTGCACCTCAGGTCTGTTGTCAGGGCAAGCAACGTGACGTGGGGTGCACTCGGCATCCGCCGCCTTCCTCGCTAAGGGGCCAGCGATGGGGCAAACAAGCTCATAAGAGCTGTGGGGCACGTGTTGGGGACCTTCCAGCCGGACTGCCCACCAAAGGAGTCCACTGTCTCTCCTGCATGGGTGCAAGGATCCCTTTCAGCCCTTCCCACAAGGCTCTCACCTGGCAGAAGGTTTCCTCCCCGTGTCTTGCTGCCTTGTGCCTGGCAACTGGCTTGGCAGCACGGGGAGGGAGAACTTCACCCGGCTCTGCAGCAGCTTGCTGGGATGCCCCTCTGTACCTGGGAAAGGAGAAAGCTCCTCAGAGCAGCTCCGTGGGGAGCGCGTTTTAAGTGGGCTGTGGTCACCCAGCGTGGGGCAGGGCCCCAGCTGGACAGCAGGGACCCGTTCCCGTACCTCTTCTCAACCTGTGCTTCTCTGCAGCCTTCTTGTGCCAGGTGGAGAAAGCCTTGGCCACCGTGCTGCTGATCACAGTGAACCGGAACCTGGAAAGCAATGGAGGACACGGGCTTGAAGCAAGGTGACCCCTACCCTCTGCAGCGTGCCAGCGCTAATCCTCCCGACTGTCGTGTGAGGCATGGCTTCCCTTTTCCTTTGTGACCATGCCCAGGTTTTATTGGCAATCTCCCCCCAACACCACAAAATGCAGCTTAAAGCCCCCTCGTGTGCAGCTGGGTCTCCCGGATGGGAATGACGGCAGGCTGGGCGTGAGAAACACAATCACGATGCCCGGTCACTCCAGGAGAAGACACACGTAGCCCCAGCTCGGCGTTAGTTAACCAGAAACCAGTCACTGCCGGGTTGCTCCCTGACTCGATGCTGGCTGTCCAGCCCCAACAAGCCGCACTCCTGTGCAGGAGCTGGGAAGCCGCCCGCTCGGTCGCTCGAGGGCTGCAGAGGAAACGCACTCACCTGGGGAACGCGTGGGCAGGAGCAGCCTGCACCCCCCGAGTGGGCGTCGCTCCAGCCGAGAGCCCTGCGCCTGCCGTCCACAGCCTCTGCAGAGCGACACAGAGCTGTTAGAGGGTTTGCAAGGCATTTTTCTCTTGCCTCCCAAAGCAATCAGACCTGTCTCCCGCTCCAAACGCAAGCGGCTTCTCCAGCCCCCGCTCCCAAATCCTCCTCCGTCCACATTAGCCCTTGAGCTGCTCTGGAGAAGCTGCACAGCAAACGCTGAGACTGCGCCATAACACTGCCGGGCTTTTTGCAGGGCAAGGACCCAGAAACTCGGAAGAAAACCTCTTTTCTAACGGAGAAGTCAGTGGGGGCGAGCATCGGGGAAGGTGTTTGACTGGCCTACCGCATCCAGGCTGGCCAGTGGCGACTGGCTTGCGCGCCCTTCAGTAGGCTTCCCAAAGACATCGAAGCAGCCCTCACAACCTGAGCCACTTACAGTGTGAAGCAGCGCGATCCGGCTGCCCTTGCTTTCCAGCCCTGTGACGCAGTCATAATAAAACCGCATGCACAGGACATGGTCTTTGCAGGACAGCACGCCAATGTCCTTGAAGACGAAGTCAACATGCTGCCTGTTCCTCAGCTGGAAAGAGTACAGCAGTATGGTCTCTTGCACGCAGTTCTCCACCACGTGCCGCGGGAAGGAGGTGGCTCGCGATAGCCACCTGTAGTTCAATGGCTGGATCTTGACGTCGCCTGCAAGGAGGAGGAACATTGTCACTGCCACAGCAGGCCCAGTTTCCATGTAGGATTCAGAAGAAAATGCCAGAGAAAAGCTCATTAAGAAAAGCAGCTCTTGGGGAGTGGTTTGACTTCGGGGAGCTCAAGCTGTTCCCCGACCTTTGGAGGCAATTCTCTACTTCTCCCAGCCCTGTCCCAAGAGCAGAGAGCGCATGCCCCCCGCCAGACCTGGAGGGGGAAAGTGGAGGGTTATCCTTCTCACCGGGGATAACCACCGTGGGGAACGCGAGCTCCTGCAGATATAACGCGTCAATGTCCAGCTGGAAGACGGGTCTTCGAACCACATACACCTCTTCTTCACCATGGAATCGCTCTTGGACCATAGCGAAGGTCCCGAGTCCTGTGAGCAGGACACCCTGCCCAGGAAAAAGACAAAAAGGCTGATGAGTGAGCGCTTTAGAGATGGGAAAAGTGAAAGATTTGGAGCAGGACCATGTCCCCCACTTCTTTTCTTCCCCTCCTCAAGACTAGCTAGTTTGCTAGCATCCCTTGGCTAAAGAAGATGCCAGACACTTCCAGCACAGGGAATACCCCTGGGACTGATTCCCAGGGACTTTCCTCGGCATGGACCCAACATAATCCCCTGTCTCTCTGCTTGCTCTCTCCACTCTGACCACAGGGAAGAGCGAAGCCCTATTGTGTGCCGAACGCTTTCTCAGACTAGGTCTGGACTTGGTTTCTCAACCTCCTGGTTGACCCAGCAGCAGCTGTGGGCACACGGGGTTATCTCGGTGAGCTTGGCACGATGCTCAGGGAGGGATCGCTCCCTGGGGCCCAGGCTCTCCAGGGCAAAGAGGGACCAAGACGCCAGCCCACCTTGTCCAGCTTCAGCTGTCCCAGGACGTACGCAGACACAGCGTCCCAGATAGCCACAACCTCTGGAAAGCAAGGGACAGAGGTGTCAGGCTCCGGGCCAGGCAGCGCGCAGCCTCTCGGCAAGCTCCTCGCCCAGGGGTGACAGATGCAGGTGTCCACAAAGAGCCCAGACAAACACCGCCATGGCCGCGGAGCTGGGCTGTGCCCCAGTTCCGGACTGGCAGCCTTACTCTGCTCCCGGGGCAGGGCTAGAGCAGAAACGAGGACGTGGGAAGGGCTCAGGACCAGGGCTGTGGCCATCTAACCCCCAGAAAGGGACAGCACCCCAGAGCCCAGAACATGATCTGCCAGACTGTTGGCACAAGAGGATCCTGTCTCCCAAAGGAGACTAGTTCAAGGTAAAACGCTCATTTATAAGCACAGGCATTTCCAGCCCCTCTTGAGACATGTGGGAGCTGTAGGACACGCCAGGTGCCACCACGCAGGACCCCTTTTCCTCCCAGAGCCAGAACCCCAAGAGGTTCCAGCTCCCAGGGGAAGCTGGCCCTGGATGGCACCCCTCGCCAGGGAACCGAGCCATGCCCATGGGAGCCTTGGGGCTGAGGGGAGCCGGGAGTTCTGGTTGCCACATTGTCCCCCCAGCCCAGTGGGACCCTCAGGCAGGTCTCTCGCAGCAGCCCCTGCCCTGTCCAGCCACCCCCGCAGCCCAGCAGCCGCAGCTGTTGACAGTGGACGGCCCCGGTGCGACCCCTCGGGAAGGAGTTCCCAAAACCCTTACGCTTGGTGGAGAGCTGCAGGAGCGTGGGGAACAAGCTGCTCAGCTCCAAGCTGATGGCCACGGTGCAGCAGCCCTCCATCGCGCTTGCCGCTTGCCCTCAGCTCGGGGAAAGGGATGCTCTTCGCAGCTCCTCGCCCAGAACTCCTCTCCGACGTGTCCCTGCTCTGCCTGTCAGCAAGGGTCCTGCCTGTGCGTGCGGGACCCCCAGCACAGCCCCGCTGCCTCCCGACCCCGCTCCTGCCTGTGGAGCAGCTCCGAAGGGCAGCAGTGGGGAGCCCTGAGCAGTGCCCAGCAGCGCCCAGCAGCGCCCAGGCCGCACCGGGAAGTGCCGGTGGTGATGGGGAGACCTCCCTGTCATGTGGGTCACCCCCCTGTGACATCAGCCTGCAGCACTTGAAGGTGCATTATGACAACAGCAGGGACACAGCACAAGTGGGGAGAGAGGAGATAGATAGCTTTCCACTCTTGTCCTGGGGGGACAGTTCTCCCCAGTCCTTTCCCCAAAATCCCGCTTGCCCCTCGCACCAACACGTCTCTGCTACTGGGAGCCCATCGGGGCAGGTGGGGTTTGGGGGTTGGCTGCTGTGGGGCAGTTACAAGAGATGGGATCGAAAGCCTGTGGGATGCAACAGCCCCTCCAGCGTGCCCAAACCCTCCTCTCTGCTGTGTGCCGCTTGCGTGGTAGGAGTAGGATGGGCTTCAGTGCACTGGGTTGGGCTGGGATGGAGTCACTTCTCTCCATAGCAGCCCGGACGGTGCCGTGTTTTGGATCTGTGACCAGAACAGTCCTGACGCCACCGCGGTGTTTCAGCTGTCGCTGAACAGGGCCTGAGCAAGGCAACTAGGCAACTAGGCTGGGGGTGGGCAAGAAGCTGGGAGGGGACACAGCCGGGACAGCTGACCCCAACCGGCCAAGGGCATATCCCTCACCATATGACGTTGTGCTCAGCAACGAAAGTTGGGGAGAGAACAAGCGCGGTGTGTGTGGGGGGAGTGTATGTTCAAGGCTATGGTGTTTATCTTTCCAAGTTACTGTTATGTGCCACGAAGCCCTGAACATATAATGAATAGCGAAAGGTTTGGTTGCCCTAAATTTTGGCACCTGCTGTCATTTCAGCTGGCCACAGGAATTTCTGAACAACCTCCAAGAAGCTGCCCCCACATCTTGCCTGGTCTCTCCGAGATGCTTCCAGTAGAAGCTCACAGTGACCTGTGTTGGGAATTGTTAGGATTAATGGCCTTGCTTAGCACAAGAAGATAAAGGACTTGAAGCCTTGGGCCGCAAGAGCTGACCAAGGGTAAACTTTTTGATAAAGCTAATGTTGCAAACACAAAACTAGCCAAAACTGGCAGATGCAGGCAGCATGAAGAAGAAAGGACCAAGGAAAACATTCCAAGAGAATGAAGTAACTTCAGCAGAAGGCCAGCCCGGCGACCAAGAAAACCAATGAGAAATCAAGAGACCACTGCCCACAGTTAAGCGATTGGACGTGGGGATTGGGTGATGGGTGCTACGTTCTGCGCAATCTGTCTGTAAGGGTATCATTGGGGTGTACAATCTGCAGTAGGCCCCGGCTCAAGCTGCTCTGCATGTTGGATAAATAAACCACTTCTTTACTCAGCGGACTGGTGTTACAAGCCAAAAAATGTACTGCGAAAGTTATTATGATGACTAGAAAAAGATTCTTTAGCCAAGAACTCACTCACTCCGAGCCAGGGGAGGAACCATCTTACAAAGCTGTGAAATCCGGTAGGTCTATCTGCAATTGCATTGTGAGTTCTTGTTGTTCATCTAAGAAAAGTTCTAGTCCATTCCTTCTGTTGATGTAATTTCTCAATTATGGTCATATTGGGAACCAGAGCTCCTAGTGTACATGCTCCTCTCCATCCTAAGGGCAATATCTTGCGGGCTGTCCCGCCACATAGCCAGCACCAACCTATTCCTGTGTAATTTAGGGTCACAAAAGCAGGAGCTATTCTTGACAAATTCAGTGATTGAGTCTTGTTACAATTTTCAAAACTGCCCACAAGTTCTCCATTTCCCAAATTGAATAAACACGACCAACTAGAATTGGGTAGAGGTAAAACACTGATCTCTAATTCTTGGGTCCAGCATTCACTAGGGCTTCTTTCTAAGGTGGTATTTTCCCAAGTTCTGCGATTGGTCCAGTTAATTCGGTTAGGAAGTGGTACCCCTACTAAAAGTATAACTTTTCTCAAGTTTTCTGGGATCTGTGTACAGATCCAGCAATCACTTTTATGGAGTATTCGAGTAACATTCTGGGACAGCATTAGATGTGCATTTTGATCCCATTTCACAAACTGGACTCATGGTTATAAAATTTACAATAAACACAACATATTTATACAGTTTGTCATTTCATCTTCAGCTTCAAAGGATCCTGTTGTTCTATCACCCATGGAGGGGAGGCCTTCTTGATCCTGGAATAGTGAATCCAGCGTCCTTTTTCCCAAACCTTAGCAGCGGCGTATGTCGTTAGGAGAACCTGGAAAGGTCCTTTCCACTTTTCAGTTAATGGTGCTGAATTCCAGGATCTCACATATACCCAATCTCCAGGCTGAAACGGCTGTGCTGGGGAATCAAGACCTAACGATTTATTCAGAGCAACTTGTTTGCTTATTTCTTGTAGAGTTTTTCCTAGTGATATTGAGTACTTTCTCCTATCAGCCTCCGCAGTTATATGCATATTTCCTCGTAAACTGGGATTTGGTATGGTCGACCATACAGAATTTCATAAAGGCTTAACTTATATTTTCCTCTGGGCTGATTCAAATTTTTAATAGGACTAAAGGTATATTCTATGACCTGGGTACGTATTTTCAATACGTACCCAGGTCATAGACGTTTCCTGATAGAATTTTCCCAACTGTGTGTTAAGAGTAGAATTCATCCTTCCTACTTTTCCACTCGATTGTGGTCTATAAGGGGTGTGTAGATCGCAGGAGATTCCCAGTCATCTGCTCACCTGATCAACAACTGCTGCTACAAAAGTGGGAACCTCTGTCTGAATGACATTCCCAAGGGGACTCCAAATCGTGGAATGATTTCTTTCAATAATATCTTTACTACTTCCCTGGCTTTGTCAGTGTGACATGGAAAAGCCTTGGGCCAACCCCTAAAGGTATCTACTAAAACAAGTAGATACTTTAACCCCCCCTTTTCTTGGTGATTCAGTAAAATCAATTTGCCAGTATTTTCCAGGTACATGTCCTTCTTTATTTATTCCAAATAGGATTTTGTTCTGGGCCTTGGGATTGTTTTTGCAATACCAATTCACATCTTTTGGTAATTGACTTCACAGTTTCTACCATATTTTGGCTGATTATTATCTTTTGTAAGTGTTTTAATAAATTTTCAGTTCCCCAATGTACTTTTCTGTGTTCTTGTTGTACTAAGTGTCTCATAAGAAAATAAGGTATTACCAATATGAGTTCTGCTAAAAGAATTTTCTTTTCTGGGACTAGAGCTGGCATTTCAGTGCCTTTTTCTGCAACCTCTTGCCGTAGTAGGAGATGCTTTCCCATCCTGTTCGATCCCATATAATTTTGACCAATTCAGCACTTTACACATAGCTTTACACATAGCTGAAATGTTAGCCTTGAGGCAAGCATAGCCTAAGGACTATGAGAGTAGGTTGTTAAACATAATCACACAGTTATGAGCCTAAAGAAATCTTTAAAAGTTAAACTAATCATGTAATCAATAACCTTCCAGAAAGTACCTAAACATATCAGATGGTGATGGCTCTGGAGCACAAGTCTTATGAGGAGCGGCTGAGGGAACTGGGGTTGTTTAGTATAGAGAAGAGGAGGCTGAAGGGAGACCTCATTGCTCTCTACAACTACCTGAAAGGGCGCTGTGGCGAGGTGGGTGTTGGGCTCTTCTCCCAGGTAACTAGCGATAGGATGAGAGGAAATGGCCTCAAGTTGCGCCAGGGGAGGTTTAGACTGGATATTAGGAAAAATTTCTTCACCAAGAGAGTGGTCAAGCATTGGAACAGGCTGCCCAGGGAAATGGTGTCCTCACCGTCCCTGGAGGTGTTCAAAAAATGTATAGACATGGCGCTTTGGGACATGGTTTAGTGGACATGGTGGTGTTGGGTTGATAGTTGGACTCGATGGACCTGATCTCAAAGGTCTTTTCCAACCTTAATGATTCTATGATTCTACAAAAGAAACCCTATACTTCCAGATTCAGTAGTCTGTTAGAAGGCAATTTGGGCTTCAATTCCAGAACAAGAGAATTGCCATTATGGAATCTCAGCCACCACCTCCATCATTGTCTTGTCAGTGATCCACAAACACTGCATTGGAAAAAACCTAATGGCAAATAAAAAGTATCTTAGTTTCCCCAAATCCTTGTTTCCTTCATCCCCTCAGACTACCACAGTTAACAATCATGCTATTATTCTGTAATTACCACCAATGTGAAACCCCTCCAAGGCATCGTTCACTAATGGGAGGGACAGCACTCTTGATAAGGGGTAACTACCACTAACCACACACCCACCCATCAGTCCTTTTGCAGCAAGGCCTCTGTGACCGACCACGTCTACATGGATGTCTCTGCATGACAGGAGACGACCAGCCTGAAAACAACACCTGCTGCTCAAGGAGAACTGAAAACTACATGAGCAAGACTATTGTTGTGGTTTAGCCCCAGCCAGCAACTAAGCACCACGCAGCCGCTTGCTCACTCCCCCATGGTGGGACGGGGAACAGAACCAGAAGAGTAAAAGTGAGGAAACGCATGGTTTGCGATAAAGAGAGTTTAACAGGTAAAGCAAAAGCCGCACATGCAAGCAAAGCAAAACAAGGAATTCATTCACTACTCCCCAGGGGCAGGCGGGGGTTCAGCCATCTCCAGGGAAGCAGGGCTCCATCACGCATAATGGTTTCTTGGGAGGATAGATGCCATCATTCCGAACGTCCCTCCAGCCCTTCCTTCTTCTTCGTCCCAGCTTTATACACCAAGCATGACGTCATATGGTATGGAATATCTCTTTGGTCAGCCTGGGTCAGCTCTCCTGGCTGTGTCCCCTCCCAGCTTCCCGTGCACCCCCAGCCCCTAGCAGGCCAGCACGAGAAGCTGGACTGTCCTTGACTGCTCAGCAACAACTCAAACCATCAGCACCTTATCAACATTTTCTCATCCCTAATACAAAATGTAGCCTCACACCAGCTTCCATGAAGACAATTAACTCTATCCTGGCTGAAACCAGGACAAGTCTGTGTAATTACTCTTCTGTCCAGGACACACTGATCTTTCTTTTCTTTTAAATCTCACTGGAGACCTGTAACTTAAAGCCACTGCGTTCTGAGATGGGAATAGCAGAACGCCCTCTGCAAATCTTTGAAAAGAACACTACATGGAAGGAAACCTGTTCAGATAGACTGTAAATGACACGTTTCCACTGTCAAAGCTTGTAACGCTTCTGAGTATCTATCTCCCACCCTCATCTGCTTGGTCTCCACTTTCTTCTGGTGACACTGGAACTACGGTACCTCAACACAACATTAAACTGCTCAAGTACTCTTGTAAATCACCTAAATGCCAAAATGCCCTACGCAGATGCCTATAGGTTTTGCTACTGCCATCACGTTAATGACACAAGCGGTCCTGCCAAACCTTCAACCTGCAAAACCTGAAGACAGTCAGCACACAGGCACATCCATAGCGATCTTGTTCTGTCCCTGCCAAAAGCGCTGGTGACTTGGCATCAGCCTCAGTGACTGACAGAGGGCAAGACTCTCTCATCTGGCTTAAGTCTGATGCAGCTCCTAGGAAAAAGGCTATTTCAGAAAGTCAGGTCTTGTTATGTTGGGAAAGTGTTTCAGGGAAATGTTTTTAATACTCTAGAATAGTAAGACTAAGCATCATAATCTCTCTCCAGGTCCAGGTCCTTCCTAGCTCTGCCACAGATAACCTACCTGCTCATTAAAATGGATTAAATTTTATTTCTTGGAAAGCACTACCTTTTTTTTTCCTTTTTTTTTTCCACCAAAAGGCTGGCACTTTTTTTAGAATGCAAGAGGAGTTACAGACAGCCCATGGAAAAATGAGAAATGAGTCTGTAGTCACTGCCATCCCCGCTCCTTGGCACTCCAACACTCCTATCACACTCCCTTCCTTGCCAGCGGTCAAGTCACGCAGCCTACGCAACATGTACAAGATGCTGACCTCGCCAGGTATTGCCCAAATTGTTTCTTCTTTGAGATCTGAGCAGCTCAACTACTGCCACAGCCTTTTCTGTCCTTACGTGCACTCTTGCCCCGTTCTGACCCAATCAGAAAGCTGCTATGAGGGTCACCTCACTTACTTCTTTAACCACAACTAACAGTCTCCTTAACACCTTGCAGTTGTTTCCGTCACTTCACACACACAGTTAATACAGCCTTTCATAACTCAGCCTCCTTCCTCATCTGATTTCACACTGAGTATCAAGATGACAGCGCTTAATTACGTGTCCTGAGAGCAGCTTCCACCGACTGTCCCCTGCTACACACCAACAGGAGCAGCACTGTCCTCTCCCCTGCCCATCTCCACGCTTGGCAGGAGCTGTTCACACCCAGCCTTGCTGCTGAAAATTCCTGCTGTGCTGCTCAAGGCCATCAAAGCTGTCACGCTACGGCTCTACGCACATCACTGTTCCTCGTGCTGAGTGACACTGCCCCTTTCTTCATATACCTACCTGTCTGCAGACAGCTGTTGCCTTCTCTCTCACAAGCGTTTTGGAGAACCCCTCCTTTTCTTCCTGAATACCTGGGATGAAAACCCTGGGTGCAGGGATGAAAATTACCCAGGGCTTCAGCTCATTTCAGTTGTTTCAGACAGGGCTTTTGGCTAGAACACAGTTGAGAACATTTAAAACCAGCACTAACCTGCACTTCGTCCTGACTGGCACCTCTTTCTTCGTCAGTTCTTCGCATTTCTTTCATCCTTGGGAGTACCTAACAAGATTTTCCTTATTAAAAAAAAAACAAACATGAAAGTTCAGTCACAAATATGCAGAAAACCAGCCATCCACATACCTGGTACCTACACAGGAACATTATCAATGCCCTGCCTATACACAAACGATTAAATTAATGTACAGTTTCCCTACCCAGCCAGCAAGTAAGGATCAACTGAATACAACCATCCGTTGTTACCTATTGTCACAACAGGCACACGCTGCTTCAGCGTCTATCTTTCTGACTGGTACCTCTAAGAAAATGGAAGCATGTTTTATTGTAAGAGGAAACCCTTGACTGGAAACTTAGTTCATAGCCGACTTTACCTCTGTGTGCACATATGCAGTGAATAAATTGCCCAGGAAACATTACAGAAGTGGTCAGCAAAGCAAGACCAGGACTGCTCAAGAGTACCCGCAACTTCTCCCCATAACTTGTAAGTCCACTGTCTTGTCTTTTCGCCCCTGAGGTCCCAAAGCACCAGGGCAGGGGCAGGCAGGGCAGTCGTGCGCTCGGGTTGCACCGGGAAGGAGAGAGCAAATTGTTGTTACCAATCCTGGCACCCG